>NW_027094175.1:0-5000 GCF_029207755.1 Chamaea fasciata
TAACCCTAACCCTAACCCTAACCCTAACCCTAACCCTAACCCTAACCCTAACCCTAACCCTAACCCTAACCCTAACCCTAACCCTAACCCTAACCCTAACCCTAACCCTAACCCTAACCCTAACCCTAACCCTAACCCTAACCCTAACCCTAACCCTAACCCTAACCCTAACCCTAACCCTAACCCTAACCCTAACCCTAACCCTAACCCTAACCCTAACCCTAACCCTAACCCTAACCCTAACCCTAACCCTAACCCTAACCCTAACCCTAACCCTAACCCTAACCCTAACCCTAACCCTAACCCTAACCCTAACCCTAACCCTAACCCTAACCCTAACCCTAACCCTAACCCTAACCCTAACCCTAACCCTAACCCTAACCCTAACCCTAACCCTAACCCTAACCCTAACCCTAACCCTAACCCTAACCCTAACCCTAACCCTAACCCTAACCCTAACCCTAACCCTAACCCTAACCCTAACCCTAACCCTAACCCTAACCCTAACCCTAACCCTAACCCTAACCCTAACCCTAACCCTAACCCTAACCCTAACCCTAACCCTAACCCTAACCCTAACCCTAACCCTAACCCTAACCCTAACCCTAACCCTAACCCTAACCCTAACCCTAACCCTAACCCTAACCCTAACCCTAACCCTAACCCTAACCCTAACCCTAACCCTAACCCTAACCCTAACCCTAACCCTAACCCTAACCCTAACCCTAACCCTAACCCTAACCCTAACCCTAACCCTAACCCTAACCCTAACCCTAACCCTAACCCTAACCCTAACCCTAACCCTAACCCTAACCCTAACCCTAACCCTAACCCTAACCCTAACCCTAACCCTAACCCTAACCCTAACCCTAACCCTAACCCTAACCCTAACCCTAACCCTAACCCTAACCCTAACCCTAACCCTAACCCTAACCCTAACCCTAACCCTAACCCTAACCCTAACCCTAACCCTAACCCTAACCCTAACCCTAACCCTAACCCTAACCCTAACCCTAACCCTAACCCTAACCCTAACCCTAACCCTAACCCTAACCCTAACCCTAACCCTAACCCTAACCCTAACCCTAACCCTAACCCTAACCCTAACCCTAACCCTAACCCTAACCCTAACCCTAACCCTAACCCTAACCCTAACCCTAACCCTAACCCTAACCCTAACCCTAACCCTAACCCTAACCCTAACCCTAACCCTAACCCTAACCCTAACCCTAACCCTAACCCTAACCCTAACCCTAACCCTAACCCTAACCCTAACCCTAACCCTAACCCTAACCCTAACCCTAACCCTAACCCTAACCCTAACCCTAACCCTAACCCTAACCCTAACCCTAACCCTAACCCTAACCCTAACCCTAACCCTAACCCTAACCCTAACCCTAACCCTAACCCTAACCCTAACCCTAACCCTAACCCTAACCCTAACCCTAACCCTAACCCTAACCCTAACCCTAACCCTAACCCTAACCCTAACCCTAACCCTAACCCTAACCCTAACCCTAACCCTAACCCTAACCCTAACCCTAACCCTAACCCTAACCCTAACCCTAACCCTAACCCTAACCCTAACCCTAACCCTAACCCTAACCCTAACCCTAACCCTAACCCTAACCCTAACCCTAACCCTAACCCTAACCCTAACCCTAACCCTAACCCTAACCCTAACCCTAACCCTAACCCTAACCCTAACCCTAACCCTAACCCTAACCCTAACCCTAACCCTAACCCTAACCCTAACCCTAACCCTAACCCTAACCCTAACCCTAACCCTAAACCCTAACCCTAACCCTAACCCTAACCCTAACCCTAACCCTAACCCTAACCCTAACCCTAACCCTAACCCTAACCCTAACCCTAACCCTAACCCTAACCCTAACCCTAACCCTAACCCTAACCCTAACCCTAACCCTAACCCTAACCCTAACCCTAACCCTAACCCTAACCCTAACCCTAACCCTAACCCTAACCCTAACCCTAACCCTAACCCTAACCCTAACCCTAACCCTAACCCTAACCCTAACCCTAACCCTAACCCTAACCCTAACCCTAACCCTAACCCTAACCCTAACCCTAACCCTAACCCTAACCCTAACCCTAACCCTAACCCTAACCCTAACCCTAACCCTAACCCTAACCCTAACCCTAACCCTAACCCTAACCCTAACCCTAACCCTAACCCTAACCCTAACCCTAACCCTAACCCTAACCCTAACCCTAACCCTAACCCTAACCCTAACCCTAACCCTAACCCTAACCCTAACCCTAACCCTAACCCTAACCCTAACCCTAACCCTAACCCTAACCCTAACCCTAACCCTAACCCTAACCCTAACCCTAACCCTAACCCTAACCCTAACCCTAACCCTAACCCTAACCCTAACCCTAACCCTAACCCTAACCCTAACCCTAACCCTAACCCTAACCCTAACCCTAACCCTAACCCTAACCCTAACCCTAACCCTAACCCTAACCCTAACCCTAACCCTAACCCTAACCCTAACCCTAACCCTAACCCTAACCCTAACCCTAACCCTAACCCTAACCCTAACCCTAACCCTAACCCTAACCCTAACCCTAACCCTAACCCTAACCCTAACCCTAACCCTAACCCTAACCCTAACCCTAACCCTAACCCTAACCCTAACCCTAACCCTAACCCTAACCCTAACCCTAACCCTAACCCTAACCCTAACCCTAACCCTAACCCTAACCCTAACCCTAACCCTAACCCTAACCCTAACCCTAACCCTAACCCTAACCCTAACCCTAACCCTAACCCTAACCCTAACCCTAACCCTAACCCTAACCCTAACCCTAACCCTAACCCTAACCCTAACCCTAACCCTAACCCTAACCCTAACCCTAACCCTAACCCTAACCCTAACCCTAACCCTAACCCTAACCCTAACCCTAACCCTAACCCTAACCCTAACCCTAACCCTAACCCTAACCCTAACCCTAACCCTAACCCTAACCCTAACCCTAACCCTAACCCTAACCCTAACCCTAACCCTAACCCTAACCCTAACCCTAACCCTAACCCTAACCCCTAACCCTAACCCTAACCCTAACCCTAACCCTAACCCTAACCCTAACCCTAACCCTAACCCTAACCCTAACCCTAACCCTAACCCTAACCCTAACCCTAACCCTAACCCTAACCCTAACCCTAACCCTAACCCTAACCCTAACCCTAACCCTAACCCTAACCCTAACCCTAACCCTAACCCTAACCCTAACCCTAACCCTAACCCTAACCCTAACCCTAACCCTAACCCTAACCCTAACCCTAACCCTAACCCTAACCCTAACCCTAACCCTAACCCTAACCCTAACCCTAACCCTAACCCTAACCCTAACCCTAACCCTAACCCTAACCCTAACCCTAACCCTAACCCTAACCCTAACCCTAACCCTAACCCTAACCCTAACCCTAACCCTAACCCTAACCCTAACCCTAACCCTAACCCTAACCCTAACCCTAACCCTAACCCTAACCCTAACCCTAACCCTAACCCTAACCCTAACCCTAACCCTAACCCTAACCCTAACCCTAACCCTAACCCTAACCCTAACCCTAACCCTACCCCTAACCCTAACCCTAACCCTAACCCTAACCCTAACCCTAACCCTAACCCTAACCCTAACCCTAACCCTAACCCTAACCCTAACCCTAACCCTAACCCTAACCCTAACCCTAACCCTAACCCTAACCCTAACCCTAACCCTAACCCTAACCCTAACCCTAACCCTAACCCTAACCCTAACCCTAACCCTAACCCTAACCCTAACCCTAACCCTAACCCTAACCCTAACCCTAACCCTAACCCTAACCCTAACCCTAACCCTAACCCTAACCCTAACCCTAACCCTAACCCTAACCCTAACCCTAACCCTAACCCTAACCCTAACCCTAACCCTAACCCTAACCCTAACCCTAACCCTAACCCTAACCCTAACCCTAACCCTAACCCTAACCCTAACCCTAACCCTAACCCTAACCCTAACCCTAACCCTAACCCTAACCCTAACCCTAACCCTAACCCTAACCCTAACCCTAACCCTAACCCTAACCCTAACCCTAACCCTAACCCTAACCCTAACCCTAACCCTAACCCTAACCCTAACCCTAACCCTAACCCTAACCCTAACCCTAACCCTAACCCTAACCCTAACCCTAACCCTAACCCTAACCCTAACCCTAACCCTAACCCTAACCCTAACCCTAACCCTAACCCTAACCCTAACCCTAACCCTAACCCTAACCCTAACCCTAACCCTAACCCTAACCCTAACCCTAACCCTAACCCTAACCCTAACCCTAACCCTAACCCTAACCCTAACCCTAACCCTAACCCTAACCCTAACCCTAACCCTAACCCTAACCCTAACCCTAACCCTAACCCTAACCCTAACCCTAACCCTAACCCTAACCCTAACCCTAACCCTAACCCTAACCCTAACCCTAACCCTAACCCTAACCCTAACCCTAACCCTAACCCTAACCCTAACCCTAACCCTAACCCTAACCCTAACCCTAACCCTAACCCTAACCCTAACCCTAACCCTAACCCTAACCCTAACCCTAACCCTAACCCTAACCCTAACCCTAACCCTAACCCTAACCCTAACCCTAACCCTAACCCTAACCCTAACCCTAACCCTAACCCTAACCCTAACCCTAACCCTAACCCTAACCCTAACCCTAACCCTAACCCTAACCCTAACCCTAACCCTAACCCTAACCCTAACCCTAACCCTAACCCTAACCCTAACCCTAACCCTAACCCTAACCCTAACCCTAACCCTAACCCTAACCCTAACCCTAACCCTAACCCTAACCCTAACCCTAACCCTAACCCTAACCCTAACCCTAACCCTAACCCTAACCCTAACCCTAACCCTAACCCTAACCCTAACCCTAACCCTAACCCTAACCCTAACCCTAACCCTAACCCTAACCCTAACCCTAACCCTAACCC